>NC_034176.2:37397305-37434805 GCF_002021735.2 Oncorhynchus kisutch
GTTGAGCCTGTCATTATTCTGAGACCCACAGAGCCGGGGACAATTAATCGGAGGCCAGTAATGGATAATGACTGGGGCTGCTATGACATTCAATCTGCGTCCCAAATTTCATCATATTCCCTATATAGTGCACTACCTTTGACCAGAACCCATTGAGTTGAATGATTGATCCTGTAATTTCAATGGCTGACTGATTCTTTCAATACGATCTCTTTTTTGTTTGAGGCGCGGATGCCCGGGGGAAGGTGCAGGTAAGAAGGAAGTTTCCATGTGCTGGTTGGTAGTGTTTGACTGTCTGACTAAGTTGAGAGAATGTGTATTTTATTTATCTTGATTTGAAAATGAAATAATTGTCACAATGTTCGTAATAATGGTCGGACCAATGCGCAGCGTACGCTGAGTTCCACATAATTATTTATTAAAGAAAGTGAAACTTAGAAAAAAAACAACACAATCAACGAACCGTGACGACAATGCAGTGCTAACAAGCAACTAAACATAAACAATATCCCATCACCCACAGGTGGAAAAATGCTATTTAAGTATGATCCCCAATTAGAGACAGCGATAACCAGCTGCCTCTAATTGGGAATCATACAAATCACCAAAATAGAAAATCAAACCTAGAACCCCACATAGAAAATATAAACTAAAACAACCCCCCAGTCATGCCCTGACCTACTCTATGCCCTGACCTACTCTAGGCTTTCTATGGTCAGGACATGACAGTACCCCCCCCCCCTGCAAACTCAGACCGCAAAACCTGAAACAAAAAGGGAGGGTTAGGGGGGTGTCTAGTGTAGGTGGCTCTGTTGCGGGGTGAAGTACCCGCTCATCAGCCAGCATCGTGGGGCGGCTCTGGTGCGGGACGTAGTACCCGCTCATCAGCCAGCATCGTGGGGCGGCTCTGGTGCGGGACGTAGTACCCGCTCATCAGCCAGCATCGTGGGGCGGCTCTGGTGCGGGACGTAGTACCCGCTCATCAGCCAGCATCGTGGGGTGGCTCTGGTGCGGGACGTAGTACCCGCTCATCAGCCAGCATTGTGGGGCGGCTCTGGTGCAGGACGAAGTACTCGCTCATCCTGCGGATCCAGCCATAGACCCAAGCTGAACACTGTGCCTGGACTGGACCTAGATGCTGAGGAAGGCTCCTGCCTTGGAGTGGGACTGGACGCTGTGCCTGGACTTGGCACCAATGCCGGAGAAGACTCTGGCCTTGGAGCTGGACTGGACGGCGTGCTTAGACTGGGCATCGGTGCAGGGGAAGGCTCCGGCCATGGAGCTGGAGGTTCCGGATCGTGGACCATCACAGGAGATTCCGGACCGTGGACCGTCTCAGGAGGTTCCGGACTGGGCTGTGTTTGTATATTTCCTTGTGTTCTCCTGTGTGCTCCTTGTCTTTTGACCAGGCTTAAAAGAGATAAGTCTGAGGTTTTGGCTAATGGTGGAGAAGGAGAAAATAAAACTTGTAAACTTGCAACCTGTTGTTGACTTCTTTATTTTTCCACTCAACCTAAACTTTAAGAAACTGTATGTATGTTAGGCAGAGCTCCTCATGCTCTTGTTTAAACCTGGGGTGGCGTAGGATTTGCTACACTTATTTCTCTACTGCCTTACAATAACCACAAACCTCTAACTGAGAAAATGACTGATTACTGCTAGACACAACAGCAAATAATCCACCAACAAAATGATGATATTAATTCTATATAGTTATTGTCACTGCATGGGGCATAGCTTTAATCTATTTAGCTGCCGTCCCGGAACCCGTATGTCATGTTGAGATAGAGATGGAAAATTCCTTTGCAAACAGACTTACAGTTCCTCTATTTATACAACACTGTGTGTATATGTGTGTGTATATGTTTGTGCGTGAGTTTACACAGTATGTTCTGACCTGTAGTTAGTTGGCATTGGAGATGTGGGGATGGAAGTTTGTGGGGTTTGCAGAGTTTTCTTAGTAATAGGATTGCATAGATTGTTTTGAAATCATTTATGTTTTTCAAAATAGATAAGATAGGATTCCTGCAACATTACATTGTTCAACTATAATTTGATCTCTGCGAAATTCAGCTAATTGATTGCACCCAAATTGGCCATTTTAATGTGTAGGATTCATATAATATTCAATAAATATAGCACCTAACATCTGATTTGGGAATTCTTTAAAAATAATCACCTAATAGCAAGAACAGCACCATCTACTGGTCAGAACCTGGTAATATCAGGATGCAGGATGGAACATAAACCTAACAACTTCAATCACTAATTTCTTTGACAGGGGGGAAAAAACATAACCAAATTCAATGAGAAGACATTACATAGGATAAGGAAACAACACTCCGAGCTCCATACAATTTCTGAAACATAGAGAACTGATACTATATACTTGTTGTTGGGGTTGGATTGTCATGGGGTGTGGGAGGTTTGTGGATGGATTTGGACCCCTTCTTTGGATTCCTTATGTCTTACTCATTGTTCGAAAAAAGTTTGGTCCAAATCGAATGTTAGGTACTATAATTATTGCATATTATATGAATCCTGTGAATTAAAATGTCCAATTTAGGGGCAGTCATTTCTCAGATAATGTTTTCGGGAATGCTTATCTTATCTGTTTCTAACTACAGGAACTTTTTCATATTAATCTGAGATGGTGGTTGTAATGGCTTGCTGAAATGACATGGAATGACCCTCCTATGTCACTATCCATTAGATTTCGATGAGTCAGCACCGGGAGAAAAAACATACAAAACATGACATTGACTTAGTGCTGCCCTGCCAATGCTGTGCCAGTGCCTTGCAGGGCAGAAATAAACTTCTTGGATAGAGCCTGCAGCAGTCATGAACACACAGCACAGCAGCACCAGGCCCTGTCGCTTTCAGGTTGCTCACTCAGACAGACAGACATATTGTAGCCCACCATGCTTTTGTGACTTAATGGATGCTTTGCAAATTGCATCCTAATCCCTATTTATTAATGTAATACTTTTATTCAGGGCCTATATGGCACTGTTTAGGGAATAGGGTGCCATTTGTGAGGCATCCTTTGTGATTCTGATTCATAAGTCAATAGGTCTTTCTTGGGAGGGAGTGCAAAGAACGAACAGCTCTGCTCTGCAGTATGGCTGCTCTGCTCTGTAGCATGGCTGCTCTGTAGCATGGCTGCTCTGCTCTGTAGCATGGCTGTTCTGTAGCATGGCTGCTCTGCTCTGTAGCATGGCTGTTCTGTAGCATGACTGCTCTTCTCTGTAGCATGGCTGCTCTGTAGCATGGCTGCTCTGCTCTGTAGCATGGCTGTTCTGTAGCATGACTGCTCTGCTCTGTAGCATGACTGCTCTGCTCTGTAGCATGGCTGTTCTGCTGAGCATGGCTGCTCTGTAGCATGGCTACTCTGTAGCATGGTTGCTCTGTAGCATGGCTGCTCTGTGGCATGGCTGCTCTGCTCTGTAGCATGTCTGTTCTGCTGAGCATGGCTGCTCTGTAGCATGGCTGCTCTGTAGCATGGCTGCTCTGTAGCATGGCTGCTCCGTAGCATGGCGGCTCTGCTCTGTAGCATGGCTGCTCTGTAGCATGGCTGCTCTGTAGCATGGCTGCTCTGCTGTGCATGGCTGCTCTGCTCTGTAGCATGGCTGCTCTGTAGCATGGCTGCTCTGCTGTGCATGGCTGCTCTGCTCTGTTGCATGGCTGCTCTGTTGCATGGCTGCTCTGCTCTGCTCTGTAGCATGGCTAATCTGCTCTGCGTGCATGGCTGCTCTGCTATGTAGCATGGCTGCTCTGTAGCATGGCTGCTCTGTAGCATGGCTAATCTGCTCTGCTGTGCATGGCTGCTCTGCTATGTAGCATGGCTGCTCTGCTCTGCGTGCATGGCTGCTCTGCTATGTAGCATAGCTGCTCTGTAGCATGGCTGCTTTTCTCTGTAACATGAGCATGGCTACTCTGCTCTGCTGAGCATGGCTGCTCTGCTCTGTAGCATGGCTGCTCTGCTCTGTAGCATGGCTGCTCTGCTCTGTAGCATGGGCCAAGTCATCTAGTAGTTATCACTCTAGGTCCCTGAGGTAATTTATCTGGGGACAAGTATGAGGGGGTACTAGAGAAATTACTTTAAACAGAGAATAAAATGGTTGTAATAAGTAATAAGGAAAACTAGTCCCCGGCCTGAAAAGCTAGTTGCTGACAGTGATGCATGTAGATGGGGATAATAAGATACAATGATTCCTAATTAGAGGGTATTACCATGTTGTAAAAATAGTTTGGAGTGAGGCTGGTGTATGGATACTGATTATGGATACTGACAGTCTCCAAGTTGATGTGGGATATGCTGTTATTTGTATACTGATCTCCATCTCTGTATGGACACTGATTGGATGCATCCCAAATGGCACCCTATTCTCTATATAGAGGGCCCTGGTTAAAAGTAGTGCACTATATAAAGAATCAAGGTTGGGTAGATTTCTTTCTAAACGTTATCCGTTACTAAACTTTGGGACTACCCACAAGTTAACATTCTGTTACTTTTGGATTACTTCCCCCTTATTAAGGTGGCATTAGAAGACAAAAGGGATCAATCAAACACATTTGGTGTGTCATCATAGTGTTCAGACTTGTTCAGACTTGCTCAGTCAGAACTCATTTAAGATTGTGCCTTTTTTCAATGCTGAATATTATGTCATTGAGAAAACAGAAAGGTGTTCATTTATTTTTTCCTCAAAATCCTTCCTGAATTTAAAAGTAATCCAATAAGTAATCATCTAGTTTTTCAAGTGTCTGTATTTTTGCTGGTAAAGTAACTAATTATAGTTACAGTTAAAAAATAAATATCTGATGAATCAGTTACTCCCTAACTCTGTAGGGAATAGGATGCCATTTGGGATGCACTCTCTATTTCTGTTTGGATAATGATCTGTCTCTGGAATGATGACTTGGAATATGCTAGACCGTTAGGATATTCTATGACGTCAACTTGCTCTGGCAAAACTCTACTAGATTCCAGCAATCCAGTAATTTAATCATAACTATGACTAGTTGTGGCTCTTTGTGTAATATGTTGTGGCTCTTTGTGTCAAAATATTTTAAGGGAAGGTGGATTATTGGCAGCATGTGGACTCACTATGCTCATTGAATTATCCTCTCACCAGGGTATGTTTGTTTCTTTGTTTGTTTGCTTCACAGCTTTGATGAAGTTCTTTTGAATGGTTTGATTGAGATTCTGGTCACCGTTGTCTGAATGGAGGAAAACATTGGCTGATGGCTATTCTATGAAATGTTGATTGTGTTTACTTAGTCTGAAAGAAAGAACTTCACTTGACACAGGATTACAAAGCCCAACACACACCCAGAGAGAGAAGTCCAAGTTTAACTCTGACTCGTTAACTGCTGTATAATTTGTGTGTGTGAGTACATGCACGTGTGTGTGTGTGTGGTGTGTGTGTGTGTGTGTGTGTGTGTGTGTGTTTGAGTACATGCACGTGTGTGTGCAAGCGACCCTGTTTAGTTTTAATGGGATAGATGCTTCTGCTGGTATTTGCTTGTTCATAAAATGTGTGCAAGTTTACATGAAGGTATATCTACTTTGCTCTTTCTGCACTTATTGTGCATGCATGTGTTTGTTTAAACACATTTAAACTGCTTTTCTATACTGAACAAAAACTATAAACGCAACATGCAACAATTTCAACGATTTTACTGAGTTACAGTTCATGTAAGGAAAACAGTAAATTTAAATGAATTCAATTAGGCCCTAATCTATGGATTTCACATGACTGTGTAGGGGCGCAGCCATAGGCCCACCCACTAGGAAGCCAGGCCCAGCCAATCAGAATTAGTTTTCCCCCACAAAAGGGCTTTATTACAGACAGAAATACTCCTCAATTTCATCAGCTGTCCGGGTGGCTGTCCGAGTGGCTGTCCGAGTTGCGTGGTTACACGTGGTCTGTGGTTGTGAGGCCAAATTTTCTAAAATGACGTTGAAGGTGGCTTATGGTAGAGAAATGAACCTACAATTATCTGGCAACAGCTCTGGTGGACATTCCTAGTCTGCATGCCAATTGCACGCTCCCTCTAAACTTGAGACATCTGTGGCATTGTGCTGTGTGACAAAACTGCACATTTTAGAGTAGCCCTTTATTGTCCCCAGCACCTGTGTAATGATCATGCTGTTTAATTAGCTTCTTGTTATGCCACACCTATGAGGTGGATGGATTATCTTGGCAAAGGAGATATGTTCATTAACAGGGATGTAAACAAATTTGTGGACAACATTTGAGAGAAATAAGCTTTTTGTGCATATAGAACATTTCTGGGATTTTTTATTTCAGCTCATTAAACATGGGACCAACACATTATATTTTTGTTCAGTATAAATATAGTAAATGACCTTGGCTGGCAGTGTTTGAACTCTCACTCCCATTTAACTTGAAGGAGCTGGTGGGCAGCAATAGTTGATTTTCCACATCTCAATTGAATGCTTTTGTTTTGAATTGGTAGAAGAAAATAAAGAATAGCTGAAGGGTGAAGGACGCTTACATATGATATGAATTACATTTAAATAGAGTTGCTTGAAAAACACTTTCTCTTCCAACATAATGTGGGCGAGTTCTCCTGCAAATGTATCTTTAAAGTATGTAATCTGTCAAATTTGAGATGCAGTAGGTCTACACTGTCAGATGTATCAGGCAGACCATTAAGGCGGATAAAATCGTCCCACAGCCATGCAGAGTAGCAAGTAACAAAATGTTTTATAGCACTAAAACACTAAATACAATTCTGAATTTCACCAGTGATGGTCGTTGTGAAAATTGGGGCCCTTCTCACGTATTTTACTCCCACTCATTAGAAAAGGAAGTGAGTGAGTGAGTGAGTGAGTGAGTGAGTGAGTGAGATTTTTTTATCTTGGCCTGTTCATGGCGTGCTCATGAATTCTGTAATTACTTTGACTCAGTGTCTGCCTCAGTAGCCCACATTTGAACTATTTCTCTATCCAATGGGACGTGCCGCCACACTCAAATACTTGGTCTTATTTACCAAGCCACAGGCCCCAACTGAAGTGCCAGCCGTGTTCTGCTCTCTGCCTGGTGTGATGTGTTAAGCCCATGGTTTAACCCTCCCTCCCTCCTTCCCTGCCTCTGTGGCAAGAGTGCAATCGCATGTCCTTGCACAACTGACACCATCATCAACACCTGCCTGTGACTCGGAGAGAGAGAGAGATCCCTCATGGTATGGCTGGTATTGATCTGTTTCTCTCTCTCCTCCTGAGACAATCCCAGCTAACCACCACCATCGTAATCGGACATTTAGCTGACTCCACAGTATAGTTGTGGTCCCTCTGACTCCTCTACTCCTGGTTGCCAGATTGCGCATCGGCGAGGTCACTCACCTCCATAGCTTAAGAAAGACTTTCGTTCTCTTGCTCGCTTCCTCTCTTGTCCTCTCTCTCTCTCTCTCTCTCTCTCTCTCTCTCTCTCTCTCTCTCTCTCTCTCTCTCTCTCTCTCTCTCTCTCTCTCTCTCTCTCTCTCTCTCCATAGTTCAAGTGACTGTCACAAGGAGGGAGCTCTAGATTTCGTTTCGATGACTGTTAGCAAGCTGGACAGAGTAATGAGACTATAAATGTGGGCCAATTATAACATCTACAGTTTCTATTCGTTTTTTTTTGTCATTTCAAAATCGATTGAGATAATTTTTCGAAACAACAAAAAACAAAACAAATATATTGTCACGTCAAGTATTGTCATACTTAGGTAGCCCTTTTCCCTCCTTTCTGTGTGGTAGGTTGTCTTTGTTTGTTGGCACTATAGCGTCACGGTTGTTTTTTGGATTGTTTATTGTTTTGTCGACATCATACAAATAAAGGAATATGTACGCTCACAACACTGCACCTTGGTCCTCTTCATGGCCGTATGTTTGACACCCCTGCTCTAGAGCATCTTATTGTATTTAAAAGGAAAACAGCATTGTATATCAAACTGCATTCCTTTGGTGGCAGAGAAATTGATGGCAGAGAGAATACACATCACAATCCGCAACCACAAACTCTTATTTTCCTGACAAACATGCCTCATGACCTAAGACTCATTCTGCTTCAAGATGTCTGTCTAAAACACTGCAACTCTGTTGGAATCTGAATATGGGAGAAACAGAGATGGAGTCACACAATATCAACAGACACAGACAGACAGAAACCCTCTAAGACAGAACAAAGAGAGGACAAAATGAGAAATTCAAGAAGAGTAGATCAAGGAGGATGTACAGATGTCGGATATTAATGTGACCCATTTCGTCGTCGTCGGGAAAATAATCCTGCAGCAGGTGGATTCTAATAAATATTTAATCGCCACCAGGGGGCAGCTGGAAGCGGTGTTTGTAGGCTATACAATGCAATACTGTACCTAGGGGGCTATGGTTTGGGGAAGGCTCTGCAAACCAACTGGCCTCATACCATCAAGCAGTGGCGACCCATCATTCAGGGCCGGTGGGGCACCTGTTTTGAGCCTCACACTTTTAGGTTAATTTATATACTGTATATACATTTATTTATTAATTTAAAAAATTGGGGGGGGGGGGGGGGGGGGGCTTGCCTGTTTTGCTTTTTATTTTGGCATTAATACATGTCACTCATATCAGTTTGCAAACAATGTAAAAAAAAATATAATAAAGCCGCATACAAACATGGTCTCTTTTTTGCTTTCTTGGGTAAGGCAGCTCCAACATGCAGGTGTTTCAGTGTTTCAGCCTAGCTCAGTGCTTTCTGTGGTGGTGGCGCCAGCCAACAGAAAATACGGAGCATTGCGCCTGATTGGCTAAGTTTTCTGTCATGAATGGCTCAGTTTTCTGTCACTCATGGGACAGTATGTCATCCCCAATTCTAAGGTTAAAGCTCTAAAATTTTAGCCCCTCGGGTTCTGCCATATAATTATTTTAGAAGTGCCCATTCAAGAAGGCTCAAGGTCATTGGCCACAGATAGAATGACATAAAATCACGTTATATGTACAGTAGTTTTGATTGCACTGACATTGGTCAACATCATACTTCAAAATCTTAGCTAGCAAGCTAGCAGTCGTCACCATGAATCATGTCGACAATCAAATCCTTTTCAATCCTTGTCATATGAAGAGAAATTAGAGATAAAACGTCTCCGTGCTCATCGGACAATTGGACATAAACATTACACAACAAGTTGGAAATCGCAAAATTCAACAATGAGTGGTTTGGGAAGGAATCAGTGGCTAACTGTGAGTTCAAGACAACTGGGAAAGATGGGAAAATACGTTTTGATCGGTCATTCAACTTGGAATTGTAAATCCGTCATCTTTCTCTTTGATGACAAAATTTGTCCACGAAGAACCGCCACGCCACTTTTCTGTTCAAGCACATGTAACAGTATAACTTTACACCGTCCCCTCGCCCATACCCGGGCGCAAACCAGGGACCCTCTGTACACATCAACAACAGTCACCCACGAAGCATCGTTACCCATCGCTCCACAAAAGCCGCGGCCCTTGCAGAGCAAGGGGAACTACTACCTCAAGGTCTCAAAGCAAGTGACGTCACCGATTGAAACGCTATTTAGCGCGAACACCGCTAACTAGCTAGCCATTTCACATCCGTTACACACATCACAACGTGAGTCCAAAAATGCCTTATGCTGCTTCACAAATTATATAGGATGCCAGAGAGATATGTATACTGTAGCTGAAGTAATACTAAGTGTATGTTGTGTAGTAAGCTGTTAGTTGCCCATGTGCCTCACCCTAATAATTTGGTTTATTTTCGCCAACGTGGTATTGTAAACACATCATTCGTGGCCGGTGTGTGCTTGTTTGCCAATAAACTGTTTTAGAGAAATGTAATCATCGAATATTGTAAGAGCTTTCATTGTCTGTTTATATGTAAGAACGGCCCATGTTCTGAATTCTGTTGCTGTACATTTCAAAAGTGCTGAACAGAGAGTTATGTTGACTATGTCCGTCGTCTCTCGCTCATTAATATCTTAATCAAAATGACGGATTGCCTCTTATCCGCTTGTCATCCCCTTATGCCATAGTTTGTACATCTCAATTGTCAGTAGAAGCCACATTTGTTTAAGCAAGTCAGCCATATCAGCTATGTTTTTTTGAAAGGCAGTACATGAGGCTAGAGAGATTAAAGTAGATGTCACGTGTCAAAATTTTGATTGATGACCCTATGTGAACCTATGTGAACTCTATGTGAACCCTATGTAGTGATGACGTGTGCATGTCTTCTGGTCAGGCAAGCCTGGTTAGGTGGGGGCTATGGGGTGAGTAAGGGTCCATTTGACAGGCCGTTAATGATTGATGACCCAAGCCTGATAGGCAAGCCTGGTTAGGTGGGGGCTATGGGGTGAGTAAGGGTCCATTTGACAGGCCGTTAATGATTGATGACCCAAGCCTGATTTATGACCCTATGTAATGATTTATGACCCTATGTCATGTAGAAGGGTGCATGCCCAGGGTTGAGTAAGTGACCATGTGTCAGGTCAACCTGTTACTGTTTCTCACGGTTTGGGTTGGTTAATGCCCCTTATAAAGCGCCTGAACAATTCCTGTTTAAGAGTGCACATGATAACCCCCCTGAATATTAAACAAAAATGACACCTATGCCAATTTTAGGGATGTTATGCTCGGCTTGTCATGAACCCAGTGACCAAAGCCTTGAAGAAGTTCTGTGTGAAGCTCCAGAATGTTTTAAAGGATTTTTGGGTACGAGTGAGGGCCACATGTCTTACATATTCCACCCGGAGGATTCTACGGTAAAGATATTCACAGACCGTGGACCCAAACCCCTTTATCCTGCAAAACCTGGGAGTTTTCCCCCGGCTCTGGGGATGAGAGAATGGCTAAACATCAGGCTGGCTCTTTGTAAAATTGAACAGGTCCTAAGTGTTACAAATGTGCCAGGATATGCGTTGGAAGAACAGGTCTGCGGCCGCAGTGATCTCAAGGCTCTAAGAATTGCTTCAATGGACTATAGCCCTGACAACAAAGTGACAATTTTAGCCTGTGACCTTTATGATAAGGCTAATGCTACAAAGTCTGTCAATTCTCCTGTAGCTTCCAGAGCACGCAAACATGTAAACTTTTTTATTCCTGTGTTTAGTTTTAAATGGGTGGATTATCCAATTTTCATAACACTTATGAATAAGCTGGACATTCTCTTCCAAAATGGGGACCAGTTAAAGCGCTGGGCGAGGCTTTCCTTGAGACAGAGTCAAGACCAAAAGGCCCGACGGAGGATCTACCCCTGGAGTGAAAACTTACCAAGTGTTGATGGACCTAGCAAGAGAGCCTTGCCTTTTGAGGGTGAACTCGACACGGACAATGGCGGTTGGTTGCATAAGCTCCCAGGATCTGTAAGAAAGGCATCGTAAAATACCTTAAGAATGTAAGGATATAAAATGTATGTACTAAATATTTTGAATGAAATAAATGGTTTTAAAATCAGAATCTCACCACGTTATGAACTCTCGCGTTTGTTCACTCTTAGCGCAGTCTGTCCCTGAGAAAAAACTTGCGGAAAAAGCCATGTGCGCGCGTATGTGCGTGAGGGAGTTTTCTGTAGTGGCTGTGTGTGTGTGTGTGTGTGTGTGTGTGTGTGTGTGTGTGTGTGTGTGTGTTTCAAAAACAGAAAAAGGGGGGGTGGGTTGTTTGTTAAAAAAATACCCTTGCATGCCTGGTGGGTCGTTTGAAACCAAGGTTTACACTAGCCTGCAAAACAGATGCCTACCCCCCAACAATAATATTGTGTCTTACGACTCCTAATCTTAAAGGCCTTTCATAAAACTATTTTTTTTTTAGGTGGGCTAAAAAGTCATTCATCCCAGCGATGTCGAGACCAACCCACCCCCATGCATCTAGGTGCTAGCACCCCGGAGATTTTAGAAGCTCCAAAAGGATCCTAATGTTTAGACACACCCAATACCATGTGTTTGAAATGTGTCAAATATACCATGGGCGGGGGTATAGCCCGAAAAAAACGACAAACCCCAAATGCTATGTAAAAAATCATTCAGGGGTTTTTCTCTAGGTCGTAGGGTACAAAAGCGCTAGAAACCATGGGCAATGTTAGCAGCGTTTTAGTTCCGATGCAAACAGCACCTCCAGAAACTCCAAGAATCGTTATCGGACTGAAGCGTTAAAAAAGATAATCGGGGAAAACAGTCTAATGGATCTATCGCAAGGTGAGTTCTTGAAATAAATCTTTATTAGATTTGGTTGTTGTGGGGAATTGTTTGAAAAGCGTGGGATGTTATAGAAATATTAAACAATCATTAGGATCAGTATGCTTACCGTATAACAAGGCAATATTAGCTAAAGTGATTATAGCTTTAATATTGTCGAATGTTTTATAGATTCTGAAGCATTCACGCAGATACTCCGAGGTATAACTGAGCTCGAACCATCCAATGGGGCTCCGGAACAAAGTGCAGACAAACAAACACCTGCCCTGAATTGTAAACGTAAGTAAGCTCCAAGAATTCCATACATAAAAATATTTATACCTTAAAAACAAAAAGTGTGGGCATCTTATATTAAAAGTTATTTTATATGTTTACAGAGGACCTAAAGCCTAGAAGGTTAAACGAGGCCCTATGGAGCCTGAACGGTTTCTGCGAAGCATATGACTACGAGACAATTCTGCCCTACTCCCAGGATGTATTTACACAAAAGCAGCGAACAGAGACTTTAAACGGCAGGTCAACTCCCCTTGGCCAGGACAACGTTGTCCCCCATATTTCTAAACACCAAAGGATAATTAGTGCTCAGATCCACAGTTCCGCTTCACCCGAACAATTCTACTTGGCCGATATTCACGAGACGTCGTTCCAAGGACAAGGTATGAATCAATTATATATTATTATTTATATATATTATTATTTTAATATTTATATATTTTTTTTTTATGCCGGAATATGTTAAAACAAGGCCTAATGCTGTTTTTTTTTTTTTTTTTTTTTTTTTTTTCAGGCTCACCATCTACCGAACCTGCAGATGCTGTAATACAGGTTGAACAAAGACATCAGCCCCTGGTTTCAGAGCTTCTTCAGAACAGCCCTCGTCAAAAAAGCCGAGGTATTTAATTAATGTATTGTTAATATATAGGCTTATATCTGAAATGTATTTGGCATTTTTAACATATTTTAGGGTTAATAACCTATTTTTGTATGTATTATTTTTATTTCAGACTCCTCACCGGCTTATAAACACAACGCACAAACATCGGAGGATGCCCAGACAAGCATCCCCGAGGAGGCTCCAAAGACACCAGTCAAGAAAACAGCGAAACCTGATGATGTCAAAGATTTAAATGACATTTCTGAGGTAGACGATTTGATGTTCTGTGAAGCTGCCAACCTTCTTGAATCGGCCAATTCTGTGGGGGAAACAGCAGATTCTGAAATAGACCAAGAACGTTTTTTCAAAGCGTTTACCCTGGGTTTAAAATCACGAAAGGCTCTACTCCAGAGGCGCATGTGTATTCTACTCGAGCATCAATACAATCAGGATGTGTCATTCTGGCGTAGCGAGCTACCCCGTATGTTAAAAAACATTAGGGCTAAAACAAGCAAATACCGCCGTTAAAAAACACACATGTAAACACACACACACACACATCCTTAATTAGACAGATGGCGCCCCCTATAGACCAAAGTGAGACAATTGAAACCCTCTTAGCCATGATCCCTACAGAGCTCCAAGATATAGTTAACCATATGAATGATTCGGGGGTAATTGACATAATGACAATAGATGAAAATCTATTATCACAGATTCCCTCCGAACTCATAGACATTATTACACGTATGAATGAGTCAGGGCCTTCCGAGGAAAACATGTTAACACAGATTCCCGAAACCATCATATCTCTAATTACCCAGCTTAACGCGAGCCCTAGGTTTAATTCGGCCCCACAGACACCTCTAAGACAGCCTTTAACAACATTGTCCGAAGAGTCTGAAAGTCAATATGATGTTTTTGAACAGTTGGACAAATGTCTAGCAAATCTGGAGGGGGGCGGTCTTGAGATCAGTGTACAGAACGAGAGCGCTAGGTTTAATTCGGCACCCCAGACACCTATAAATCAGCCTTTAACACCAATGTCCGAAGAGTCTGAAACCCAATACGATGTTTTTGAACAGTTGGACAATTGCCTAGCAAATCTGGAGGGGGGAGGTCTTGATCGAAGTGTACATGTTTTGCGTCGAAATAAATTCAACAATATTGAGGTTCGCCAGTTTTTCAATTTCGCATGGGGGGGTCAGATTCGGGAATATGCTGTGTTTTACGTAATGCTTATGGACACTTTGAATGAACTGTTAGCGAGGATTAGAGATTATAGCGAACCTAGGGATCTCTTACAGTTGGAAATTTGTGGAGACAGTCTACAGAGCAAGGTATCGCTTATTTTACAGAATGGTGAAGCAGAGCTTGAACAATTTGTTAAACTGCTAGAACGCCTTGTTCAGTCAAATTTAAACGTGCTAGCAGATAGGACCCTCGAACTTGTAGTACAATTAGTACGACAACCACAAGGGGGCGGGGGTCAGAGACGAAAGCTCGAGAGTTTAATGCAGTCCGAAATCATAAGCAATAAAAGGGCCTATCTCATAAACGTTCACAATCCAGGTAATAAGCTATGTTTTGCCATAGGTTTGGCCCACTTACTCAGCCCAGGATGTACTGATCAAGCCGCGTTACAAAAAGCTCGAGAGCTACAAACTGCGGTGGGTCTCGGTATACAGGATGCTGTGGCTTTCTCAGACATAGTCAAATTTGAAAACTTTCTGAACATCAAGATTGTGGTTTTGTACCACAGTAGGGCTAATGACGCTCTCCTCAAGTTCCAAAATATACCCGAACCACATCCTAAGACTATGTACTTTTATGTGCAAAATGAGCATTACTATGCCGTAACTAACATCACAGCCTTTTTAGGCGCGCCATATGTCTGTCCAGCCTGTCATACCGGCTACACACGCATGGGGGGGCACTCGTGCCGTTACAACTGTTCAGTATGTCTGGATAAACATTGCCCTATGCAGCCGCTAAACTTGACCCCCTGTGCGGATTGTCACCGCACATGTCGTTCGGCCTACTGTTACGAAAAACACAAAACTGAAACATGGCATCCCAAGGCATGTAAATCTGTAAGCAGTTGTGACATTAACAAGAAATGTCCAAAATGTCATTGCAATTACAACCTTAAAATAGATAGCCCTAAACCTCATGTTTGTGGAATTATACACTGCCCAATCTGTAAAGGTCCTTTGAAAAGCAGAGACGCGGAAGCGGTTCAAGAAGTAACACATGAGTGTTACATTCAGCCCTTGGCTGAAGATGAACATACAGAGAAATATGTGTTTTATGATTTTGAGACAAATCAGCAATCAGGGGTTCATTTGCCTATTTTTGTGTCAACCATGACTTTCAAGGGTGAAAAATGGTCGGCCGAGGGACCCAATTGTGCCCGGCTCTTTCTAAAACATTTTAGAAAAGCCCAGTACAGAAACTTCACGTTTATAGCTCACAATGCTAGGGCCTATGACGCCTATCTGCTTCTGAACCCTTTGATACAGCAAGGCGTGGCACCCAGTGTCATAGCTCTAGGGAGTAAAATATTATGCTTTGTTGACCCCGCCTTCAAACAGAGATACATTGACAGCTTAAGCTTCTTACCCATGAGATTGGCTCAAATGCCAGAGGCCTTGGGTTTTGAAAACTCTGTCAAAGGCTATTTCCCTCATTTCTTCACATCTGAGGAGAATCTACATTATATAGGATCTTATCCAGCCCCCGAAATGTACGGGTGTGATCAAATGTCTCCCAAAGAGCGTGAGAGATTCATGACATGGTACGAGACCGTAAGACATGGCACTTTTGATTTCCATAAAGAGATGGAATCATACTGTGACAATGACGTTGTTATACTTCGTGAAGGATGCCTCAGATTCAGAGAAGAGGTAATCAAAGATGCGGGCATTGACCCCTGGAGCTGTACAACTATTGCATCAGCGTGCATGAAAACCTATCGTACACACTATCTAACTCCTGAATCTATAGCTATCCCATCGCCAGACAACTACCGACGCCAATTCAAGGCCTACTCTAGTGGTTCCATTCAATGGTTGGAGTACTTGGCCCAGGATAAAGATATTTTTATCCAACATGCTTTGAATCGGGGGGAGAAGGCTTTTGGGCCTTACCATGTAGATGGATACACACAGATTGACGGGGTTGAGACAGTGTATGAGTACAACGGTTGTTTCTTCCACGGTTGTAAATTATGCTTTGTCCCCCAGACCATGTGTGTCCTAACCCAAAAGACTTTTGGGGAAATGTACCAAGAGTTTCAAGACAAACTGAATTCTTTAAAGGCTACTTACGGGTTAAAAGTTGTGGTTTTGTGGGAGCACGAATGGACAGCCCTCAAAAAGGCAGATCCTAGTGTTAAGGCCTTCCTTACCCATTATGACCCTCCAGAGCCCCTGGAACCGCGACAGGCCTTGTTTGGAGGCCGGACCAATGCTTTGACATTGCGTTATGTAGCTCAACCCGACGAGACAATAGGCTATGTAGATTTTACATCCCTATATCCTCATGTAATGAGTTCCTCATTCTATCCTATAGGGCATCCTGAAATTATTCACAGCGACTTTGACGAACCCCAAAATTATTTTGGTTTAATCAAAGCGACTGTCTACCCTCCTAGGGGGCTGTTTATACCTGTGTTGCCTTACAAGGGTCCTAAAGGAAAACTTTTCTTTCCCCTTTGTCGCACATGCTGTGAAAACCACAACCAGGAAAACCCCTGTGATCACACAGATCAAGAAAGAGCCCTGACCGGTGTATGGGTCACTGTAGAATTCTCTAAGGCTTTAGAGAAGGGGTATCGTGTGGCCAAAATCTTTGAAGTGTGGAACTTTTCCAGGAAATCAGACACACTTTTTAAAGAGTACATCAAAACCTTCTTGAGATGCAAGCAGATGGCTTCAGGCTATCCTGCATCGGTCACAGATCAAGAAAGTAAAGACCAGTACATTCAAGACTACCATGACAGAGAAGGCATACTTCTTGACCCTGACAGAATAGAGGTCAACAAAACCAAAAGAAATGTGTCGAAATTGTACTTGAACTCCCTTTGGGGGAAATTAGCGCAGAGATGCAATATGCTAACAACTTCGATCATTAAAGACCCCGAAGAATTTTTTGGAATTTGTTTTTTCGGACCAATACGAAATTTCACATTTTTCCTTCTTGAGTCAAGACATTGCCTTGGTGCAATGGAGGCGCCACCAAAAGTGGGTTCTACCCCCGGGTAATGTAAATGTGTTTCTTGCAGCATTTACCACAGCCTATGGCCGCCTTGAACTGTACACCCTCATGGAACAGCTTCAGAGGCGGGTTCTTTACCACGACACAGACTCTGTGGTCTATGTAAGCAAACCGGGGGATTGGACCCCCCCACTTAGCAACTATCTTGGGGGTTTAACGAGTGAACTCGAAGAGGGTGACCATATTACAGAATGGTCCTCATGTGGTCCAAAAAGCTATGCTTTTAGGACTAAAGCCAATCACGTGGTGTTGAAAGCCAAAGGCGTGACTCAAAACTATGAAAATGCACCGCGTGTAAACTTGGAATCAATCACGCGCTTGGTCGAGGGGTTCGTAAAGGACAAGAATAGTGACTTGGAGATTTTGAGCTCCTACAACAAAATAGTGAGGGATAAAAAGGGGTTCCATCTAAGAAACGCACCACTCACTAAAAGATTCAGGGTAGTCTATGACAAGAGACAGCTATTGCCTGACGGTACCACATTGCCCTTTGGCTACTGACTTATGCTACAAGCCCCAGTGTGTCTTAAAGCTTAAGATATTATGACTGCTGTCGAGGGTTTTGACCCCCGGCTACAATTGCCTTTTTCAGCATTAATTGCAGGCCCTTCAAACAGTGGTAAAACTTTTTTTGTAAAAAGTATTTTAGAGAATTCTGAACATGTGTTATCTCAAAAGCCTGACAATATTGTATGGTGTTATTCATGTTACCAACCTCTGTATGATGAATTATTGAAGACAATAAAAATCAAGTTTGTTGAAGGAATACCCGATTCTCTGTCTGATGATGAACTTCTCCCCCCACATGTAAATAATCTGCTGGTTTTGGACGATATGCTATTTGCTGGTAGCGAACACCCTGAAATTGCACGAGCTTTTACCCAATATACTCATCATAGAAACCTGTCCGTGCTTTACTTGGTCCAGAATGTGTTTCACCAAGGTAAAAATAGTCGGACCATTAGCTTGAATGCCAACTACATGGTATTGTTTAAAAATCCTAGAGACAAACTGCAAATTAGCACTCTAGCTCAGCAGATGTACCCTGGACGGAAATCATACTTTATGGAGAGCTATGAGGACGCTACCAAAGAGCCATTTTCTTATTTAATCGTGGATTTAAAAGCAAATACTCCAGAACACCTTAGGCTACGTACAGGGCTGTTTCCGGGGGAGAGGCCTGCTGCATACCTTCCTAAAAAGTAAACGCTATGTCTCTGCGTTTAAAAAGAAACCTCCCCCTCTTGAGAAGGCTAGTAGGTTCTACAGCTAAAGAACGGAAGGCCATCTTGGGTCGCTGTTCTCCAGATCTCATATTAGCCCTATGTGAGATTGCTTTGAATCTTCTCAAAGGACGCATTCCACTCACCCTGAACCAATTGAAAAAATTAAGGAGACAAAAGACAGCGATCAAACTCTTTGCCAATAAAAGGGCCAGTCTTCAAAAGAAAAGACATAGTATACAACAGTCTGGGGGTTTTCTTCTACCTTTACTCAGTATAGCCGTGCCCTTCATCACCAGCCTTATTGCGGCCAGACGTGGGGGTTGAACACGTGGTGTGATGGCCACTAAAATGTACTTGGTGCCTCAACAAGAGTTGGATAGACTTAAAAAACAAATGCAGGGTCCTGAAGATATCAGACAAACAGCGGAAAATGATTTGGATACGGCCATGAAGGATGTTTTGAACCGAAAAGGATTGAACCCCTATGATAAGATTCAAAAATACACAAACCTAATGCAAAGGTATTTGACTCGGGTAAAGCAAGGGGAGAGAGAGACTAACCATTTAACCCTTTCCCTACCGGACCCTTTAACAGATGTCGAACCTAACGATAGCCATGCCCCTGTAAGGCCTGTACCGTCGATCTTACCTAGTGGAGATAATATGTCGGGTGAAGCTCAAATGCCATTTGAAGATAAAGTTATGCATGACCTACTGACACATGTGCCTTTACGTAACAGGAAGAATGGTAAATACATTATGAACAAGATAAAAGACTCAAAGGGGATAGCTGCTTGGAACGACTCTGGAGAGTTTATCCTTCAGGGCTCTGTGGTTAGGGGGTCCCATATGCAGGACTTGCTTAAAAGTACCACGGCTGCCCACAAGGTTGCTGATGACCGAAGGCCTCCCGGCTGGCGTCAGTTTCTTAAGGCCCTGGCAATCCTCAACATCCCCCTCTCCGGTGTACCCAACCATAAGCTTCGTCAACAGATTCAAGCTTTAAAACAAAAGCCTTCAACGAGATACAGCACCCCTAAAGATGCCCCAACGACACCGTCCCCCTATGAAAGCGATGATGCTAACTCATTTACTCCCATGAACGTCTCAGGACCTTTTCCTAAACCCGATCTCTCGGCGTGGTTAGACTTTTGAAAATGACTTTTGAATGACTATGATTAAATTCAATAAATTTTTTATTTGAAAAATAAGCAAGTTAACATTTGTGGCATTCTTGAAACATATGACGTGAGCATACGCCTTGATTACGCGTTCTTAAAGGACACACATTTGAACACTTTTGATATTTTCTAACAAAACAAGATACAAGGTTATCATTACTTCTTAAATCATCATTATAAAGAGACATAAATTCTTCAAAAGAAACTCCCCGGGCTCTTTGGCACAGGTAAAATACACAGTGGTGACCGCATGTAGTGGAAAGGTTATCTTGCACTTGTTTGATGTTGTAGTAGATCTTTGTACCGTTTAGGGTCAAAAAATCTTTAATAGATTTAGGGAAATGTGAAAAACCGGGGGGAAAGCCATAGGAATCAAAAAAAGTTGAGATTTTTCGTCCACCTTCCTGTTCTAATGTCATAGCTAGCCAATGTTCACCAGGCATGTGTTTAGGATGGGTATTGACAATAAACATTGCAGGCCTCTCAGACCATATCTCAATAGGTAATTCATCACAAGCCAACACTCCACAAAATTGTTTTCCAATCAAGCGGCTCATGAGCCCGTCCAACTCTTGGGTATTCATGTCTTTGTTCAAAGGTCCTTAATAATAATCCACTAAGACCTGTCTTCGGGCATTCACTTCCAAGATTGAATCAGAGCATGCGTAAACAATCATGCTAACTGTACAGGCTAAAGGTGTACGGAAACGCATTTCCAGCCTGAGGTTACCTTGGGACACCACAGACAGATTTCCTGAGGTGTCATCATCAGGTGATAAATTGAAAGCATACAATGTGTAACCCTCTGCAAAATCATTTCTGTCAATAGGTAAAGAGAGATCTTTTAGATGTCGCCCTGTAGCCAGGAATAGATTGTAAAATTCTCGCACAGATATGTTGTTATTAAATTGTGGTTGGAAAGCCTTCGCCGGAACCTGACGTCCGTCCTGACAGAGCGCTACATACTCTGCATTGAAGTGCTGAAAATTAAAGGGTTTTTTATCTAAACTGCCCGTATTAGAGGCGTGATCAACCAGACCTATAACCACATATCTAGGTAAAGGGCCTAGAAATAGGTTTTCTTGACTGCAGATTCTACTGCCCACAGGTATGCTAAAGGTTTTCATGGTAATTCTTTGGAGAGGGTAAAGGGCATTTCCTTTCATCAAAGCATGTGAGTGACCCAGGCGCACGGCCGGAGATACAGATACTTTTTTAATAAAAAGGGTTGCCCCCAACACTTTCAAACTAAAATCCCCGTCTTGGGGAGACATCAGGCAAAAATCATCCTTGGCCCTGGTTAATTTTAATCTTAAATCAACCGAATTTAAGAGTAACCGTTCTTGAAAGAAAATGTCAGAGTCTATAGGGCCTAGCAAATGAAACTCTCGAGATTCGGCGCAGTAGCGAGCTCGTGCCGCTAGTCCTTTGTTTGCACCGGTGGAAGGGTCTGTCGATTCCATAGAGGCTCCTGCAGTATCCTTGCTAAACAGCCCGGCGCTAAATTGGGTTTTGAGAGTGTCTTCGGAGTAGTTTAGTAAACACTCCATGATGGCTCTATAAGGGTATGTAGCGCTGCTTTGACTGATTAGGCGTTCACCCAAAGTCACATCAACTTGGGAGAAAATGGTGGCCAAGGGGTAATTAATGAGACTCACTTTGGCATCGTCTGCAATATTAGACCCATCTCTTTTGGTCACTTTTAGACGTAAATGCACCAAGGTGTTGTTGAGGTCCAGATAGTTGTCACCATGGCCTGGTATGAAAAATTCGATAGGCCCGTTATCGGTAATAGCAGAGAGAGGGGCTATCTCCACATAACTGGATCTATCTATTGAATGCTGCGTTAACGGTGCCGTGAAAAGATCAAGTTCTGTCTTTATAGCTTCAGAGGACATTCGATGTAAAAGAGCCATGTCACTTATTCTTTTAGAAAATACTTCCTAGTATTCTTTTAGCCTGTTTTGGTACAGACCTCCTCACTTTACCCCGTCTTTGACTTACTGAGGTTCTTTTAACAGTTAACCGCCGCTTTTTAGGTGCCGGCCTACGCCTTAAACCAGGGGGTCTCTTTTTTGGCCTTCGAGACAATATCATAAGCCCCGAGCCTTCTTGATGCTCCACCTCTGGTGACGCCCTTCGGGTCATAGCATTGGCTACAACCTCACTTACTATATTTTTAGCCGCTGATTTTAAATGTGGTTTGGCTATGCTGAAGCCTCTCTTCATAAACGGTAAAACCATCCTGAAGAGGTTACGGAATATACCTCCTATCCCCGAACCATACATTGTCGGCGCTCCATGATATCCTGGTAGTCCATTACCCACTTGATCCACATAGTATGAAACATAACGGTTAGGGTCGAGCTGATGGTGCTCCATAACACTTTTATTTGTATTATGTTTATAAATATAATACAGCTATTATATATGTAGAGAGGTTTTGGTGGGTCTAAAGTGGAGTTTTACAATCGTTTTACCATAAGTAAATTCAATGTTTTCGTTCTGATCCGTTTTAAGCTCAACCAGAATGTTTTCAATATAGTTCTTGCTGACATGTACGTAGTGCGGCTTGTCATAATTGACAGTAACGATGTCCCCATCCTTGCCGTCTATATGAACTGTTCGCAGGAGGGGCACACAGCTGTCTCCGACCCTTTGATAGGTTATGATGTCGGTATAGACAAATATGTTGTAAAAGCCTGCATGTATATCCGCAGGGAATGGGAATAATTTATCGTTCACATACGTCCATTTATTGGGACCCATCCCCAACATGTAGGATAAATTACCGCTGGTCTTTATACCTCCGTTAGCAGGCCCTGAGATTTGTATCCTTTTATGGATTGGATTGTAGAATAGGAATATTTCCATCTTGTTCAGGGTTAGGTGTTCATTCAACTCTGAGACGATCCTGTCGACGGTTCTATAGAAACCTTTTTTAAGCTTAATAAGTTTCGCAGGTTCCGAGAACCTTTTGCAATAAAAATCACGGTCCTTAGCTTTGATATTATACCAACTATGGGGGTATGTAATCTCGCTGAGACCTACTTCCCAAGCCTCTGATAACTCTATAGGCTTTGGAAAATTGGTTGTATACTTCGAACTCTGATTATTACGATATATCTGTGCCGACGCATTACTGGGGAGAGTCAGGTAGAAGCCGCTGTGTTCCATGATGCCCAACTGTGTACACGCGAATGATGCGCTAGTTATCATGACTAGGGGTTTAAATTAAGCCCCGTTGCCTCCACCACATCCTGCTCCAATACCCAACTGTTGAACTTTTGAGGCCAGTTTTTCCAGCGGACCAGCAACCATTTTTTACCCTTTTCTCTCTTCTGATCTAGAATCTCCTCCACGTGAAAGACTTTGTCTTTACCCAACTGGACCTTCTGTAATTCCTTCTCATAAAAAGATCCCTCTATAAGATCCCCGTCATAATCTTTTAATTTGTAGACCGGCGGAATGCGTGGCAGACATTCGGTAACGGTAAACAACTCCGAGCTAAAGCCTTGTTCGTATTTTTTGTCGAAAACACCCCTCAACTTTGATATACGCACCAAGTCACCCACTAGGAATTTAAAAGTCATTTTTTTCTTACGGCGAAGTGGGAACAAACCATACATATTTTTAAAGACTTGAAAAGAGTTTTCCGAAGAGACCTCCGAGGGCTTCATACGTATAGTCTTATGGTAGCTGTGGTTGTACCCGTTTACTAAATCCTGAACTATGTCTGTATATCGGTTGGTGTTGTGAGCTGTAAAATAGCGCCACATCCGCTCTTTCAAAGTCCTATTAAAGCGTTCCACAACCGAAGCTTTCAAATCAGAGCCTGTAGCAAAATGTACTATATTATACTTATTCATTAGCTTCTGAAATGTTTTATTAAAAAATTCTTTTCCGCCATCCGTCTGCACTTTCTTGGGGGCGCCTCCTGCCTTCAAGATCGATTCAAAGGCCCTGGTCACCTCTGCCCCGCTCTTATTTTTTAACACCCTTACATAGGCTAATTTAGAGAAAATATCTATAACCGTTAGCATGTAGCGATTTCCATCATTTTTATCGGCAAGGGACTGCATGTCACATAGATCCGCCTGAAATTGGGATAATGGATGCGTAGAAAAAACTCTATTTCTTGGAAAATGTTTTCTTACAGGTTTATGTAGAGTGTAGGCATCTTGCTCTGATAACCATTCATCCACTTTAGCATCGCTTAACAGACTACCTGTTTCTTCGACTATAGCTCTCTGTAAACGCTCTTTACCCCCATAAGACCCGGGGTTAGAGGGATTATAATATATGTTTTTCAACAGCTGCTCAGCCATCCTTCTTGCCTCTCTGAGGTACAATAACTGTAATGAGCCACTTTCATATAACGACAACATTTCAGTTTGTGAATTTTTATTTTAAGAATGCAACAATTATTACGTATACAGACAATTCAGGATTTGTTGCAAGATACAAGTCCCCGTTTTCTCAACAATCACAGCATGCAACACCCTGTATATATTGTTTAGATTTACAGGTTTGTTTCGCTGAATTTTTAAAACACACACGTCTGATATATAAGTATATAAACAACAAATATGATACACATTCACATTAAAGGGTGGTTCAAACAAATAATGTAAAATCTTAGCCAAAGTTATTTCTAGTTCTTCAGAATCCTCAACAAGCCTTGATACCATATGTGACCATTGTAAACTCTCGCCCGTATGTCGGACATGTTTCATGATTTGCTCCATTTTTAACACACGCTCTACAATAACCCCTGTATTGTGGGTTGTGTAGAACTTTACATTGTTCACTTTATTTTCAATAATCTGATGCATAACATTTGTAAGGTCTCTCAAAAGAAAAAATGTATTTATTCGCTCAAACATCGTAGACACATAGTTACCCATAGCTCTAAATAAACAAAATGTCACTCGGTCTCTTGGGATTTATTGAGCCAGAAAAGCATCACATCAGCCACCACAGCTTCCCTGTATTTGTTGTCGTCCACCAGGGTGTGTCGGATTTCTTTGAGTTTCTCATGGATGAAGATGGCCTCCTTCAGTTCATGTAGGAAGGCTTCGGTTACCCCGTAAACTCTAGGGATAGACGGCGCAATACCCATAGACTCCAGGGCGATGACCAGCGCTGGTATAAAACGGCAGGACCACAGTCTTTTCACCAGCTCCTCAAAATGATTGAAAAAGTAGTATCTAGGAGGGTCGTAGAGGCAAGGATGACGACGCTGGCTGGGATGATTGATCTCACAGCCGATGCATTTTTCTCGTATATATTCGCCAATCACCACGTTTAAAAGTGTAGCTACAGAGGCCTTGATTGTATCCACAAAAATAGTACTGGCCACCCCATCAAACACATCCTCAGGCTGGGTAAATGTCGGGGGTGTCACGGGTCTTGCCAGGGGTGCGTAGAGTGTAGGGCTTCGTGGCATAGAGTCTTTAGTGTCGGGCCCCCATGACGTAGTGGCTTCCTCGTAGATGGTCTGGAGATCCATGGTGTATGCTGAAATGAAGAACTGGCTGCTTTTTTCTTTTTATTGTAGAACAAGGCCCTTGGGTATCTGGGGGGGCGGGGTTAAAGCATCCGCTTACTTAGTTTTCTTCTGACGCTGTATCTTCTTGAGGCTCTTTTGCATCGTAATCTTTACGATTCGTATATATTATGCACTTCTTTAAATGAACAAGGCTCTGACGCTGTTGGCTCTGTACAAAGAGAGCATCCAACGGTTGCAACATTTTCAATTCCAGTACATCCCAACTCTTAAAAGGAATAAGCAGACGCAGTCGGGTATCCCCAGTCAGGCCACCACCCCTAAGGTTGTGGTTTCGGATTGCCTCGGTGCCGATATAGAACTCCACGCTGCCGCACGGTCGGCCATTCTTTCTTTGTATTTTCACCCTGTGAAATATTTGTCCTGAGGAGTCAGGGGTACCTTCCCAACGGGTCTCGTGGCCCGTGAACACACTATACCCCTTGGTGATAAGGCTCAGTTCAGGACATACAACCTTGCGAAAAACCGACCAGTCTTCAACACCATATTCCAAGCCTACAGTCTGGTCTGTATATTCTTCTCCTTCATCTACCGTATAGAGGGTCACTCTACAGGCCAGGTAATCAAACCGATACCCCCACTGCTGGCCATTAGACATCAACACTTGATCTGTCAGAGCATTTGCTGGCGGTATTTGGGTTCTATACACATTTAAAAAACGTTTTTTTGGCGCATCATATATTGCTGGTTGATACTTTGCCCTTGCTCTATGGGCAACCCGAAGGCCTGTTTCAGTTGTTACCGTCATCACTGCTTTGGTACCGATCCCAAATTCCATGGTTATTCTTAAGATCTTGTGCACTCTTAAACAGGTATTGTTCAGCGGCTTTATAAGGGGCCTTAACCAACCCAAACCGTGAGAAACAGTAACAGGTTGACCTGACACATGGTCACTTACTCAACCCTGGGCATGCACCCTTCTACATGACATAGGGTCATAAATCATTACATAGGGTCATAAATCAGGCTTGGGTCATCAATCATTAACGGCCTGTCAAATGGACCCTTACTCACCCCATAGCCCCCACCTAACCAGGCTTGCCTATCAGGCTTGGGTCATCAATCATTAACGGCCTGTCAAATGGACCCTTACTCACCCCATAGCCCCCACCTAACCAGGCTTGCCTGACCAGAAGACATGCACACGTCATCACTACATAGGGTTCACATAGCGTTCACATAGGTTCACATAGGGTCATCAATCAAAATTTTGACACGTGACATCTACTTTAATCTCTCTGAGGCTGAATGAACTGTAGCAGTGGTAAGGTGTTGGGACTGCTGTTGGGCCCTAACAGTTTGTGGGCTCCGTTTGTCACCGTTGTAGTTCAATTAATGTATTGTTTAGTGTTGTGTTGTTGCTTTGCTGGCATGCATCCCACATTTTTTTGTTTGCCCCCACAAAGATTTACATGTTAAAATCGCCACTGCCATCAAGTATCATCAAGTATTTTCACGGCATTGTGAACTGCTGTAGCACAGTTGTCTGAGTTCGCACCCAGTGTTGGGCAATCGTTTTGTGTGAATGGAAACTAATGTTGGTGTAGCATACTGTTATTATTTAACCAATCCAAAGGCTGCTGCCTACCTGCCTCCAAAGGCTCCTTCCTTAGTAGGATGGGATTTGAAAGCAGCATCATGTGATAACGCATTGACATTCCACGCAACTATCCCAAAATGGAAA
Source organism: Oncorhynchus kisutch (assembly GCF_002021735.2). NCBI lineage: Eukaryota > Metazoa > Chordata > Actinopteri > Salmoniformes > Salmonidae > Oncorhynchus > Oncorhynchus kisutch. The sequence goes on from NC_034176.2 coordinate 37,424,310, forward strand.
TAGCTGACATGAATAACAAGTAACAGAATCGATCTCCTCAGTACCTTTTAATGAATGAAGTTGACACCGACCAGAAAAGTGATTGGTCGCTGCTTCATCATTGTGGACATGACAGGTAAGCTTGCATGCATGATATCACACAGTCTATGATTTATTCAGATAGCTAAATAAGCTAGTTTACTAACTGTTTAAGAATGAATAATATCATATCAAATCAAATGTTCTTTGTCACATGCGCCGAATACAACATGACTTGAGTCTCTTTGACAATTTTTTGGGGCTTTCCTCTGACACCGCCTAATATATAGGTCCTGGATGGCAGAAAGCTTGGCCCCAGTGATGTACTGGGCCATACGCACTATCCTCTGTAGCGCCTTACGGTCAGATGCCGAGCAGTACCATACCAGGCAGTGATGCAATCGGTCACTTCTAGGTTAGACTACTGCAATGCTCTACTTTCTGGCTACCAGGATAAAGCACTAAATAAACTTCAGTTAGTGCTAAATACGGCTGCTAGAATCCTGACTAGAACCCCCAAAAATTATCATATTACTCCAGTGCTAGCCTCTCTACACTGGCTTCCTGTCAAAGCAAGGGCTGATTTCAAGGTTTTACTGCTAACCTACAAAGCATTACATGGGCTTGCTCCTACCTATCTCTCTGATTTGGTCCTGCCGTACATATCTACACGTACGCTACGGTCACAAGACGCAGGCCTCCTAATTGTCCCTAGAATTTCTAAGCAAACAGCTGGAGGCAGTGCTTTCTCCTATAGAGCTCCATTTTTATGGAACGGTCTGCCTACCCATGTCAGAGACGCAAACTCGGTCTCAACCTTTAAGTCTTTACTGAAGACTCATCTCTTCAGTGGGTCATATGATTGAGTGTAGTCTGGCCCAGGTGGGAAAGTGAACGGAAAGGCTCTGGAGCAACGAAACGCCCTTGCTGTCTCTGCCTGGCCGGTTCCCCTCTTTGCACTGGGATTCTCTGCCTCTAACCCTATTACAGGGGCTGAGTCACTGGCTTACTGGGGCTCTCTCATGCCGTCCCTGGAAAGGGGTGCGTCACCTGAGTGGGTTGATTCACTGATGTGGTCATCCTGTCTGGGTTGGCGCCCCCCCTTGGGTTGTGCCATGGCGGAGATCTTTGTGGGCTATACTCAGCCTTGTCTCAGGATGGTAAGTTGGTGGTTGAAGATATCCCTCTAGTGGTGTGGGGGCTGTGCTTTGGCAAAGTGGGTGGGGTTATATCCTTCCTGTTTGGCCCTGTCCGGGGGTGTCCTCGGATGGGGCCACAGTGTCTCCTGACCCCTCCTGTCTCAGCCTCCAGTATTTATTCTGCAGTAGTTTATGTGTCGGGGGGCTAGGGTCAGTTTGTTATATCTGGAGTACTTCTCCTGTCCTATTCGGTGTCCTGTGTGAATCTTAGTGTGCGTTCTCTAATTCTCTCCTTCTCTCTTTCTTTCTCTCTCTCGGAGGACCTGAGCCCTAGGACCATGTCCCAGGACTTCCTGACATGATGACTCCTTGCTGTCCCCAGTCCACCTGACCGTGCTGCTGCTCCAGTTTCAACTGTTCTGCCTTATTATTATTCGACCATGCTGGTCATTAATGAACATTTGAACATCTTGGCCATGTTCTGTTATAATCTCCACCCGGCACAGCCAGAAGAGGACTGGCCACCCCACATAGCCTGGTTCCTCTCTAGGTTTCTTCCTAGGTTTTGGCCTTTCTAGGGAGTTTTTCCTAGCCACTGTGCTTCTACACCTGCATTGCTTGCTGTTTGGGGTTTTAGGCTGGGTTTCTGTACAGCACTTTGAGATATCAGCTGATGTACGAAGGGCTATATAAATACATTTGATTTGATTTGGTCAGGATGTTCTCGACGGCGCAGCTGTAGAACCTTTTGAGGATCTGGGGACACATGCCAAATCTTTTCAGTCTCCTGATTGGGAAAAAGTGTTGTCGTGCCCTCTTCACGACTGTCTTGGTGTGTTTGGACCATGATAGTTCGTTGATGATGTGGACACCAACGAACTTGAAACTCTCGACCCACTCCACTACAGCCCTGTCGATGTTAATGGGGGCCTGTTTGGCCGCCTTTTCCTGTAGTCCACGATCAGCTCCTTTGTCTCGCTCACATCGAGGGAGAGGTTGTTGTCCGGGCACCACACTGCCAGCTCTCTGACTTCCTCCCTATAGGCTGTCTCATAATTTTCGGTGTCATCAGCAAACTTAATGATGGTGTTAGAATTGTGTTTGGCCACGCCGTCATGGGTGAACAGGGAGTAAAGGATGGGACTAAGCACACACCCCTGAGGGGCCCCAGTATTGAGGATCAGCGTGGCAGACGTGTTGTTGCCTACCCTTACCACCTGGAGGCGGCCCGTCAGGAAGTCCAGGATCCAGTTCCAGAGGGAGGTGTTTAGTCCCAGAGTCCTTAGCTTAGTGATGAGCTTTGAGGGTACTATGGTGTTTAACGCTGAGCTGTAGTCAATGAACAGCATTCTCACATAGGTGTTCCTTTTGTCCAGGTGGGAAAGGACAGTGTGGAGTGCGATTGAGATTGTGTCATCTATGGATCTGTTGGGGTGGAATGCGAATTGAAGTGGATCCAGGGTATCCGGGAGGATGCTGTTGATGTGAGCCATGACCAGCCTTTCAAAGCACTTCATTGCTACCGACGTGAGTGCTATGGGGCGGTAATCATTTAGGCAAGTTACCTTCACTTCCTTGGGCACTGGGGCTATGGTGTCTGCTTGAAACATGTAGGTATTGCAGACTCAGTCAGGGAGAAGTTGAGTACACGTCCTGGTAATGCTTTGAGTACCCTTCCCGGTACTCCGTCTAGCCCTGCGGTTTTGTGAATGTTGACCTGTTTAAAGGTCTTGCTCACATCGGCTACCATGAGCGTTATCACACAGTTGTCCAGAACATCTGTTGCTCTCTTGCATGCTTCCGTGTTGCTTGCCTCGAAGTGAGTATAAAAGGCATTTAGCTCATCTGGTAGGCTTGGGTCACTGGGCAGTGGTGTTTCACGCTAATATTGCATTTGTAATGAGTTGGCTTGCATTGTGACTAATTCATAAAACTATCAACCCTGTGCATTTCTTATCAAGATCGGGGGTAAAATAAACCTGGACATATTTGAAATGGGTAACTACATCAAGTCCATTGGAGGATTGAGTTATTTGTGCCTGGAGTCCATGGGTTAGAATCAAACCCATGTCAACACAGTAGGCCTATATGTGCACACTGAAGGCAGCAGCCTTAACTGCTAGACCACGCCAGGCCATGATTGAACTACGAACTAAGGTTCGTAACCTTAGGATACACTAGAAACTTGTATGTCCTAGCCTAGTGCAGACCGATATCTATCTTGCATTATTAAGCTGTAAAAAATGACGAGTGGTCAAGTTAAGAGCTGACATCTGTAGAGAGAGCCAAGGAAGAAGAGAGAGGGAGTGGAGTGAAATAAATAATGGTTGAAGAGACAAAGAAACAGACAGAGAAGCACCAGAGAGAGAGGAGAGTACACTTTATTATTCTGCGGGCTTTGCCTACAAGAGGCAATTTAATCTGTCATGTTGAGCATGTTTGCTGTTGGCAGAGAAGAATGTATCATTGTTTTTATTATTTAAGCAGGTCTGCAGAGCTGCTGCTGTTGTTGGAGGAGTGTGTGTGTGCGTGTGTATGTGTGTGGGTGTGTGTGCGTGCATGTGTGCGTGTGCGTGCGTATGTGTGTGTGTGTGTGTGCATGTGTGTGTGCGTGCGTGCGTGTGCGTGCGTGCGTGTGTTTGTGTGTGTGTGTGTGTGTGTGAGTGAAGGAGCAGGGGGATGCACGCTCAGTTAAAAAAGAGCAACGGGAGGCTTCGCTTCCCATGCCTCTTCACACTTGGCTCCATCTTTGTTTCTGACATCCACTCTCCCTAGAGCAGAGTTTGGAGGACATTTCCCAAATAGACATTCTAAAACAGTCACTCTCTCTCTGCCACTGATGGGGTTACTTCCTCCCAACTTACTTCTGCTGATAACAACTCAGCACTCCTCTTTCTCTTTGCACTGTAATAGCTAATTGTCTCCACTGCATAGTATATGTGACCCAACACCTCTATGTAAGCACATTGTCATTTTTTGATTTTACGTGAGAAGAATCTGACAGCGTAGGGAATGTTAGGTTTGTCAGTCCTTTACCCATTCAGAGGCAGGTGACTGATACATATAGTGTATTATTATGGTATTACAAATAATAATGTAACCTTTATTTAACTAGGCAAGTAAGTTCAGAACAAATTCTTATTTACAATGACAGCCTACACCAACCAAACTAGGGTGTCTGTAATGACGCCTCTAGCACTGAGACACAGTGGTCTCTTGGAAGCACAAATGGTAGTAGTGAATGTTATATATATATATATATATATATATATATATATATATATATATATAATGTGTATTATTATGGTAGCAGTGAATGAATATACTGTATGTCTCTGCATGTTTATGTGAGAGAGGGAGATCAAGAGTCCTTGTATCTGCTTCCTATGCATGCCCTTAGGACAGATGGACATGTGAGTTGGACCTTCTCAGACAACTGCCCGGTGTGACTCACCCTCTCTTTATTCTCCTTTATCCAAAACTGCACTGCCCACTAAGGAAGGGGGACATGTATCTCGGAGAGACCTTGTCAGAATGCTATGGTAATTTCAGTAATAGTGAAAGAGGAAGAAGAAATGCTAATGAAAGCAGAAAAAAAGAGTATAAATAAATCCTCAATAAGATACAGTATATAAGATCAATAGTCATACTTAATAACAGACACAGTTTCTCTCAACAAAAGGAGCCTTTATTGGTGGTTGTTTCATTTAAATACAGTTTGTACATTGATTGAGGGAACCACAACAGCACAAACCTTTACGACAATCAGAGCAGAACATCTGAAGAGAGACATACGGTACCATCTAAGGGCCCTCAGATCAAGTCCCTTCTTATGCACATCAAGATGAGACAGAGAAAGAAAGGAAGAACACAAGTACGAACATAGATCCACTTACACTGCATGATCACACGATAATGTATGATAATGAAAGATGTGCTTGATAAGGGAAAGCGGAACCCCTACCGCTCTCCACCACCTGCCACTCAGGGCTCTAAAGTGCAACCATTTTAGTCGCATATGCTCCTAGATATTTTGCTTTTCGACCTGACATTTAGTTTGGGAGCACCAGTGTGACCACGAAAATAAATCACCCCAGATAATAATTGTTGTGCCCTCGAGAAAAAAGCAAGTGAATATTAAGCCTACATGTAAAGAATATTAAAGAATGCATCAGTGATTTGTATTTCTTGCAACTTTCTGAACCGCAAACTAGGCACACCGACACTAATCACTGCACGGACGCTCAGGCCACTAGAGCCACACACACCTGTTCTCTGGGGAAGAATCTAGCTTCTAGTCTGTCTGTTGCCAGCCTCTCTCACATTTCTCTGTGAGTGGGGTGATAGGCTTCTGAGAAGAAGTGAGATAAGTGAATGAGGAAATCAGGATCTATTTATATGAGCTGCAGATCAGTCTGGCTTTCGAACAGAGAGGGTGATCCAGACGTGATAATCAGTCTCTGCATGGGTTTCTCTATACTCCCTCGTCGCCTTTTCTCCTCGGTCAGTCTCTCTGTCTCCATCTTCTCTATCACTCTCTTCATGCTGCCAATATCATTTTGTATCTCCTCGTTGCCTATTCTGTTCATCTGTCAACTTCACTTCTGTCTCCTAATGCATTCGCAACTGAGGCAATTCAAGGATCGGGCTGCGGTTAGCTCGCTCTACAACCAACACACTGCTCACAGAAACACCTTACAATGCTGTAAAAAGTATCATCAGGAACATTCAGGTATGTCATATTTTTATATTTTCCTTGAAATAGGATAGATTGTTACAGTCAGATGATTCTTAAATAGACTGCTTCCCGAAAGCCAAGCCCATGTCTGAGATTTGCACTCTATTCCCTTTATAGAGCTCTGCGTTTGACCAGGGCACATATGGCTGCCATATGGAACGTATCCCAATTTACGGATAAATTACATGGCCTGTGAGTCACTGCTGTTCTGGCAGGTCTACAGAAACGTGGACAGACGCACTCTGTCCAGACCCGTGCAGTTGGACTGGTGTTTAATACGCACAGACTGCCCTCTGCTCTCCTTTTACAGACCAAAAAACAAAGGTCCAGTCCAAACACAAACACACTTACTCTGACACAGGACTCTCCACTCGCCGATCCCTCTCCTCCCCCTCTTCTCTCCCTCTTCTCTCCCTCCTCTCTCCTTTTATCTGTGTGGTGAGGTCTCTACTGGAGGTCAGGAATTATTGTTGTCTGTGTTGTTTTAGTAATTCCCCAACATTATTTGGGGGGGGGGGTTTAAGTGTAAACTTTTTCTACACTTAAACATTGTTTAGATTCTTTGTTTGAAGTCATACTAAATACTATAGGCTACAATATTCTCGACAAACTGATGTTAGATTAAAATAGTAGCTATAATATGAGCAAACGTATTCAAAACATTAACACGATATTGAGATTTGCATGAAAACAACAAACAACAAAGCTATGTGTTAAAAGGCTAAAGAATCCCCAGAAAACACCTGAATATGTACATCAGAGATAGTGGGTTTAGTGTAAAGCAATACGAACACTGTAAATACCTTTGCTCTTTTTACATTTTTCTTTACTGAAGAATCCTGAAGAATCCTGCTAAAATAAATATCTTGACACGACTGCAATAAGTGCGTTCACAATGTCGACGTAAATCTCTCAACAAGAGTAACAAATACATATGAAATACACATGTCTGAAATAACACATAATAACACTTATGAAAGCATAACCCGAGAGAGTAAGTGGTGTAACAGAGGTGGTTTGGGATAGTTGCTGATAATGGCCAATGCAGGGGTCTCAGTCAGGTAGAGGATATAATGTGGAAACTGGACAGTAATACATGCTGCTCTGTTGAAAACAGAGATCTTCCACCAGGGATGCTGCATACTGGGCTAATAGTTCAGTCCTTCAGGGTAATTGTCTGACAGTGTTCAGAAATGTTCAACAGTGCCTCAGACAAGTCAGCAGCAGGACAAGTGAAGTCCATTTGATAGATCAGTGCAATAAAAACAACAAAGTTGTTTTGTTCAATGGTTCATCTTACGTTTCTCCCATCCTGGTCTCAGACTAGATGTAACATAGTGCATGTAAATCCAGGACACTAAAATTAGTATGATATGTTTGGTATGGTTCAGTGGAGGCTGGTGGGATGGGCTATAGGAGGATGAGCTCATTGCAATGGCTGGAATGGTATAAATTAAATGGAGTTTAACATGTTGTTTCAATATGTTTGACACCGTTCCATTAATTCCATTCCAGTCATTACAATCAGCCTGTCCTCCTATAGCTCCTCCCACAAGACTCCACTGGTATGGTTACATAAGACAAAAGGTTAAGGTTACTCAAGGTTACTTAAGGCAAAAATAACGCAAATGTCTAGCAAACCAAAAGTTGCGTATTCGAATCTCATCATGGACAACGTAAGCATTTGAGCTAATTAGTAACTTTGCAACTACATCCTTTCAACTACTTAGCATGTTAGCTAACCTTTCTCCTAACCCTAACCTTAACCCTTTAACCTAACTCCTAAACCGTAACCCTATAACCTAACTCCTAACCCTAACCACTCACCCATAGCCTAGCAAACATTAGCCACCTAGCTAATGTTTGAATTAGCCACCTAGCCACCTAGCTAATGATAGCCACAACAAATTGGAAATCGTAACATATCATACATATTACAAATTCTTAATATATTGTATGAATTGCAATGGGTAACTTGTAACAATTGTAATTCATAACATATCACACGAAATGGATAATGGAAGTCCACAAATTAATACATACATACGAACATACATACGTAACATATTATGCTAAATGGAGTGTCTCGTATAGAATAATACGAAATGCTCTGAGACCAAGTTGCAGCATTTCTCCCTCCAGCTGCTTGTAAACCACATCAGCTGCAATAGTTGGATATGTTCAATTGCTTTCATGTGCTGTTTAGCGTGACAGATGTATTCAAAACAAAATGTACAACAGAGACCAACACAGACCACACAAGCCAAGCCATATGGAGTAGCAGTAAATGAGTAAGTGTTTGTAACGTTGCAGCATGGCAGGGGTAGGCAACTAGATTCAGCCGTGGGACAATTTTTGCCGAAGCGTATGGTTGGAGGGCCGGAACCTAATAATAATAATCTGTATTCTGCAAATTGACCACAACTAAGCCCCAAAAGAGGTTGTATTTGAAAATAGCATTCATTTCATATCTTAATTGTGGGGGGAAATCACTTGTGGACAGGTTTTGGCCCGTGGCTCACCTGTTGCCGACCCCTGCAGTATGAGTTCATCTGGTATGCTTAACAATGACATTTCAAAGAAACAACAAAGTTATACAGAGAACCAACCAAACATAACTGTACTATGTACAAGGAGGTCCACACAAGAGATTAACTGATCCTTCAGCACTGTATCAGAGAGCATTGTGTGTGGCACCCTATTCCCTATGAGCCCTGGACAAAAGAAATGCACTATATAGGGAATAGGGTGCCATTTGGGGCGCAACTGTGACTGTGGTAAACTACAAGCAGTGTGTGAGCTGCTGTCCAGCAGTACTGCTGTAATCTTTGCTAACCCAGAAGTAAAATCTCACGTGATTTGGTCAGCTGCTTTATAAACTTCTGTGTTCGTACGTGTTCGAAATGGAGAGATCCGGCAAAAACAGTCTCCACCCTCGCAAAAGCAAGCTCTCTGTCTTTGCCCAATCCTGATATGTCCAAATGACCAGTGACGAAAAACTGGAACTGATGCTGCTCGGCTCCCACCCATCCCATTCAGTCCTGGCAGATTCTCTTGATCTAAACGCATCAAAGCAGTAGCCACTCAGATCACTGTAGCAGAGATAAGCACACCTCATGGTGCGTTGCACCAGCCAGAATCCATCATGTAGATGGTAGGCTCATACATACAGGTAAGTGAAAAACACATCACATCATTAAGGCAAAGGAGAGATCTGCTCTTTTTACCCTGTGTGTGTGTGTGTGTTTGTGTGTGTGTGTGTGTGTGTGTGTGTGTGTGTGTGTGTCTGTTTGTGTGCATTTGTGTGCATGGATGTGTCTGTATGTGCCTATGTGCATTTGTGTCTTTGTGTGTGTGCTTCTTTCTGTATGTGTGTGTACAGCTGTTCTGTCTCATTCCATTCCGTCTCTCTCCCCTTGTGGGTAATTAGTGTGATTGGAGAGAGATGGCGTTGATGAGGACATTCACCCAGTTGAGTAGACAGCATGGCGCCAGCTCTCTCCCAACCCACGGGAACAAGGCCAGCCTATTGTCTCCATCACTGCAGTGATCAAAACCAACACTGCTTTCTGAAATAAGCAACCATACATCCTGCAACATAGTCAATTAACAAATATTTTTTGAATGAGGTTGAGTACACATTCAGCTGCCTCTCTTTGGCATAATCTTCTCTTGAACCTGCCATCTGAAAATTAAAAACATTCTATTGAATTTAGACATTGAGTGTTTGGTCTATTTTTGTTTTCAGTATTCAGTTCAACTGTATGGGAGCTACCGACCTTTTGGTTTAGGAGGGATGCCTTTTTGGCTAAACTAGTGTCTGCCTGAGAGGGTTTGTTTGGAGAGAAAAATAGGCTATCTGGTTCCCCATGTTAAATGAATCAGTTGCAAGGCGTGTTTCTTGAGGAGAAATGCAATGTCTGAGTGAATCCTGTCCTCTTCCTTACAGACTGTATCCACTGAGACGTGTGTCTCTCTCTCTCTCTCACACACACACACACACACACCATTAAATCTGAATGAATCTTAGAAGTCTACCAGACACAGTAACATAGGAGTGGCAAGGCAGAAAGATTAGGTATCTAATTACAACGGGATAGGAAGATATTCTACACCTCTAATGATTTACGTTTTTGAATTCAGTACTACCCAGATTCAGATTCAAAACAACATCCTGGTACTTTGCCAACCAGGAAAGGTAGAGGAGGACCGATAAAATCAAACTCTCTCTGTGGTGAACAGAAGCTAGCGGTATCAAAGGAGCAGATTCTGTTGGTTTCTGAAGCCATTGTGGTATGTTGAATTTATTGTCTTCCTAGAAATTTGGCTCTAGGGTTTTAATCGTTTGGGCAATAAGCTTAGCCCATTTCTGAAAGCTAATACTCTCCGGAACATGCATGACAGAAGACTGTGTTAGCCCACATAGGCATATGTTCAGGAAGTTAATGTAAAGGATGAATGCAGTACTGTATCTACCATATTGACACTGAATATAAATATAGAATATGGAACTAAATTGAAATTTAATTTGAAAACTTAATGCAATATTCATTCAATTCCGTTTCAAATCTCTAATAGAATTTGAATTGATGAATTCAATT